>NW_026947493.1:65757500-65805000 GCF_034190915.1 Cavia porcellus
TGTCCAACACATTTACAAGAAAAACACCATTGGGAAACCTCACAGGACAGAAGTGTTTTCACACCAAGAGAACTACTAGTTTTTAATTAAAAATCCAAACAGGGTGGGGTTGAAAAAATTTTGGAAAGGGGCTGAAGCTGGAGCCACCATTATTTTTTAAAATTATTTTTTTCAATATAAAATGAATGAGCTGGAATAGACCCAATGTCTTACTCTGTGGAACCTTGCAAAAGTGAAGAAACGTTGAAGGGTTATGCAGGGCAGCTGGCTGATGTTGAAGCTGCCAGAATGCTAATTAACTGCAGGCTGAGTCTCTTACTTCTGTGTGTGTATGTGCATGTATTATATATATATATATATATATATATATATATATATATATTTATATAAAAAAGGAGCCTTTGTATTATGGCATTTTTTTCTTGCTGTATTCATACATCCCACTGCAAATCATCTTTCATTTTCCATTCTGTTGACCTGGATATTATAATTTCCTTTCAGAAACAGGAAAAAAAACTGAACATCTGTGTCTCCTTCCAATCTGCTGCGCATCTGTGCGTTCTGTAGCAGGTCTTCAAAGTTCAGTTAGCAACCCACGGACGCCATTCATCTTCTGGTTAAAATGTCTACTGCTGTATCCAATGCTCATGCCCTTGAGGGGTTTCCTCTTTTTTTTTTTTTTTTCATTATTGTATATAAAGAACATTGTGACTTTTAATATTAGCATTTTTGCTTTCAACAGCAATTAGCAATCTCTTGGTTTGCTGTTTGGTAAAGCATCGGTTAATGAGGTCATCTAGTTTAAAATCCCAGCTACTTGAAAATAACAGGGAGGAGGTCAAATCTAGCATTTCATGTTATATTCTCTGCTCTCTTTTCAGTTCTCTAAAGAAAAGATATCTTTGTTATCCATAATAAGTCATTACGACCCGTTACTGGCCCTCTGCGTCTTACTACCGCCTCAAGATACAGTCAGGTTTGCTCTTGCTGAAGTACTGAAATAGGATAGTTCATATATAAACAAACAAACAGAAACATGACTTTGAGCATCTGAGGATGAGGAACTGGTTTCATATTGGTTGCGTTGTCTTTCCTCCAACAGTTCTGAGTTCGCTTCTAGCGAGGGGTTGTCTCTATGGTGGAAGGGGTCCCCGGGGTGGTTGACCTCGGAGTGGCTGCTGGTGGTGTGTCCATTGGGCTCCCCGCCCCGCTGCTGGGTGTGACGGAGGAGCTGACGGCGGGTGTGTCTCCCTGCTGCGGTGCCTGCAGGGTCTGTCCACAGATGTGGTGGTGCTTCTCCCAGTCTTTGTGCTGGCAAAAGGAGCCACAATATCGTGCTGTGTTACACCCACTGCAGGTCTCACTTGCTTTACGGCCACAATTCCAGCAACTCTGAAGGAGAGAGAAAGAGAGAGAGAGATCCCAGGTGAACGTACTGTCAAGGCAAAAGTCTGATAAACAGGCTTAGGTGCCACTGTGTCCTTATTTTTAGAACTAATGGTCAGAACGCATAGTCCGGTGTATGTGCATCAATATACACAGTGAGTATGTGAGAGGCAGGGTCTGGCATTAATTATTGTCCCAGTTCCTCCATCAACCACCATTATGACACTGAACAAAGTACTCAAAGACTCTATCAAGTTTTACTATCAAAGCCTTTCTTTCTAGTTTTGGCCATTTTTGAATCCAAATTCTCCATTCACTTTTACTACCTAATAATATATTTCCTCTTTCTAATACCAGTATCACAATGTTCAGAAGTTTCTTCCTTGTAACAAGAATCAAAAGGGAGTTATCACATGCTGCATTAGAATTAGAATAAATATGATGGAGCAGATGAAACATTTTATTCCCTGCTCCTTCTGAGGAAGGCTAGATAGGCACAGGCAGGGCGCTTGTAAGCGCCTGGTGCGTTCGGTTCTTCCCACCACACTTAGTGTATCTGACAACCAAACCCCAGGAAGTCTTAAAACAACCCTCTTTACCTCAGGAACCTGGAGGGCAGGAGCCTTGAACTTATTTTACTGTGATATACTTTAAGCACCAGTGCCAGATAGATAGTAGGTGCTCCGTAAATACTGTATTTGTGAAAGGATTAAGTCAGATGATGTCTGCATCGGCTTTGAAAAATGAGAAATTCCAAACCTGAGTAAATAACGATTGTGTTTGCAGGCGAGTGACCACACTGCGTTCCCTACTTCCGTTTTGTTTTCATCATGCTGGCTGCAGTAGCCCAAGAAAAAAGCGCTGATGTAGCTGCTTTGCAACCCAGGAAAGTCAGAAGAGCAGAGGGAATGGAGGCACATGCAGAGGCAGGAGACTAATCTCACACCCTGGCAGGTCAGCTGCCTAGCTTCTTAAACTTTAAGATGAACAACTCGTGAATCAGAGCAGAGCAGTCCTACAGACAGAACACCTGTGTGGGATGGCCCTAGGGAGGCAGGAGCAACGGGTAGAAGCCTAATTGTGACAGTAGCCTCAAGGGCCTTTAGGAGGAGCCTAAACCACAGAAAACTGAGTTTAAATGTTCATTTACGCGGTTAAGTGCTCCTTGCTCCCAGGGCGAAACCAATTCCACTGTTAAATGCAACATCCAGTGATCTTAGCTTTGTGCCATGCTTTTTTATTCTTTGTGTTCATTGGTTTTGACTATTTTCTTGCAAAACAAATTCCTCACTACAATCTAGTAACCCTAACCAGCTGACAGTGTGTGGTTATATCACAATTAAAATAGATGTCTTTTAAAGCCTGTCATAGATAATTACTGCAAGTGTCCTCACTGTGTTCCCTTCATCTGTTCTGCTTTCAGCACCCTGGTTGAGTAGCCCAAGATGGGCTCATGTGGGGGGCTGGTCCATCACCCCAAGACACAGCTACTGTGCGAAATGCCTGAGGGGCTTCCTAGTGGTCATACTACAACAAATAAAAAGGTTCTTAGAGGCTTTCAAACGCCAGAAGACTAAGAACTCTGGTTTAAAACTTTTAGAAAGAGCTTAAATCTATATCCCTCATTCTTTGCTATTCAAAAATTATGACCCAGGGAGAAAAAAATAAACTTATGATCTCAAACTCTGGCCAATGGGAGGCATTTTACGCGAAGTTAGCTAAAGAGATCTAGACACAACTTGGCTGTTTGTCAGTCAAAAAAAAAAAAAAAAAAAAAAAAAATGAAGCCAAAATAAATAGTCAGTACTAGAACTTAGAACAAAGTATTTTTTTCTACTACAATTAGGAAAATATCTCAAAAGAGGTGAACCTCTAATCAGAGGCCTCATTACCATTACCCCTCAAAATTAATGCCCTCCTCCCTCAAAATTAATCTCACTGCATTGCATGGACGATGGGCCCCACAAAGACATGAATAAACACAGGCCTGGCCCACCCTTCAAAGAAGTGAGGTATGATACTCAGGGCTTGGAGTGAAGTTACTTCCGTGAGGCTTAGTGTTTAGAAGACTGCCAGCTGGATCCTGGAACAAACTCAGCAAATAAGCGATATTCCTAAATTACATCAGAAAATCCCAATTAGAGAACAGAGACCCAAATCCAAAACAATATTTTAAGGAAATTAAACATCTAATCTGAGTCAAGTGGCTTCTTTAGGAAATACCCTGGGGTGTGAGTCCTATCCGTTTTTTGGCAGAGGCACATTTTGGCAGACACAAGGGTGGTAACTGCCCAATACTCAATGGCCCCTTCAGATTGAAATCAGATGTACACAGCATTCTCAATTTAAACTGATTAAACACACAGACTAAACCAGGTAATTACAAATGCATGTGTTGGGGGGTGGAAAAAGGAGACAGAATGGGGACTTCTTTATTTTTTAAAGTGTTTTCAAAGATGGGAACAATTTTACAAGTAAAAAAAAGTGGAATTTTGCCAAATGCAGAAACAGATGTTTTAGATTGGGAAGCTGCTGGGAATTGAGGCTTCTTGCCTAGCACTGCCTGGTTCTGATCCAGGATTTAAGGACTTTGGATAGCTTTACCTCTAGTTCCATTCTGAAGCTGTTCAATTCTATTTATTTACCACCTACCACTGGGGCCAAAACAACAACCTTCAGTGTAGGAAGGTACAGCAAAGAGCAATTTAAATGATCTGGTAGAAAAGAGTAAGAAAAACCTGCATAATTTTATTGCTCTTAACATTGCACTGCAATGAATGTGTTAGGAGCTTTAGTGCCTGCTCAACTAGCAGAGAACTCTAAAGTGCACGTTCCTTTTCAACAGCTAATTAGAAGACAAAAAGCAATTCCTAGACAAAAAACAATGCCTTAGACGACCCCACTGAATTTCTTACTGGCTTGTCCATACCTGTGTTGCTGATGCCCCAGCCTGAGTATCGTAGTACCAGCTACGTGGACAGAGCCAGGCACAGGATTCTCTAAGAACTCCAGATTGGATCCTTCTACATTTCTAACTCTTCTGCTATTCACGAAGGTGGAAATTGCAAATTATGTCTAACACCTCAGGATGTGTCCATAAAGATGGGGCAGTGGCTTAACCTAACTTTATTTTTTAAGGAGTGTTTTCTTTTACATTCAGCCTAGGAGTACTTAAGAGCTGTTTTATTTATTAGCTTTTTAATTTTAAATAATTGCATATGGCTTTTAGGCTGTTTAGAAATGATACTATTGACTGAAAGTGCCATAAGAGTGGAGGAAATTCACAATTATTATTTCATAACACATTTCATTCGAAAAGCCAACGTGCTGTATAGTCTTCAATTATTTGTGATATTATTTCCTTTATAGCATAAGGAATATTTTCTTCCTTATTTGAAAAATGAGAGCTCAAGTGACCAAAATTGGGCTGTGACTCAGATGAAGAATCTGAGGCTGAACACAAACTTCCCCTCTGCTAAATACTCCAAACACAAGGCTATATAAGGACAAAGAGATGATGGAGGGAACTTTCAGACGCCAAAACCACACATCAAAGACTTCTGACACTGTTTTCCATCAGAAATTCTCTTTATCCTTTGCCTCCAATACAAAAATGCTTTCCTCTCTCTTTTTAGATACACAGAGAACGGTCACTCTATCCTCACTGGCCAGATAGATCCCTTCTGTTCCTTACTGTTGATATTTCTTTTTCTAAGAGGCAAAAGATTTTCTCTTGGTTTAACTGTAAGTTTCTGTAGTTCTTTACACCAAAGCGATGTTCAATATGTTTAACTAAAGCAATTATAATTAAAGCTCCTAACATGTGAAGAATTCTAGAGAAGGCAGCACACTGACTTCAATTCACACTGTGATCAGAACATTTTATACTTGCATTGCACTAAGACTGTTCAAAACACTTTTATGAACATTTCACAGCTCAGGAAACAGAGAACCTCAAAATAAACAACGTTTTTCAGTAAAACGCCCCAAATCACAAAGATAAGCCACGATTTGATTCCCTCAGGTATCAAACCAAATAGTCTCTCCAAAATGCCACACATATTTCAGATATTTCCTTAGGTTTCATTGAGGCAGAATAGGTCTGAAGAGCACTTGGAATTCCTAACGGTGGACAAAGGTTGGGCCAGGAAATTGGAAGTACCAAAGACAAAGTATCCTGATAAAAATTAAAATGGCATGGACTTTGGAGTTACGCTGACCTGTGTTTCTTTTCTTTATCACTTAGCGGCTTCAGAAACAGGCAAGATATTGAGTCCCCTGAAGCAACAGCACATAAAGTACAGAAATAACAAGAGAATTCAGGTTTATGTCAGTGCTAAGCATGGTGCCTGGGGTCAGAGGATTCCCCAATAGGCGGTGAGAAATGTCGCCACCTCCTCCTTTTGGCACGGGTTAGAAGAAAGCAGGTGTAGATACAGACCCTGCTACAGACGCTGCACCTGACTCCCTCTGCAATCAGCTCGTGGTCTGAGTCCAGCCTTCAGCCCTGAGCACTGAGCAGCAGGGAGAGAACACCAGCTTGCTTACCCTTATGCTTCATTATTGGCTGGTTTGCTTTCATCCAAACAGCCTTCATACTCTCCGAAGATTCGCTGCTACTGACCATTTCCCAATTCCTCCTTTAAAGTGGCCCTTGTTGAAATTCCCTAATTTTCATCTCCAGGACTTAAAACTCCTTTTTCTTATACTTCGTTTTCCTTTTGTTCATTTTCCTCTAAGTGTTCATCAAGGGAGAAAATAACAAAGAACTGCCTCCTTCCTATGCTGTCCTCTATCATGTCTGGTATTAACTATGAGTATGAACCAAACACTCTTTAACCCCTTTTTCCGTGCCCACCTCCTTCCTCAGCTGCATGCTGATTCCAGGCAGCTGCCCTGGGCGGTCCTGCAACAGGAAGTGCTTCTAATGGAATACTCCTCAACTCTGATGCCATCCTCTGAGTCACTGGCAACACTTAGGCCCTAGACATTCTACTGCTAACTCCGACTCTTTAGTCCCCGCAACCACTTCATGTTGAATCATTTCCTCAGTCATCATCCTTTCCTGTCTCATGCTCACTACTCAGATTTCCTTGCTGCCTTTTCCTGCCAGAATCATAGAATACTTTAACTGGCTTTCCTTCTTCCTCTGTCCTTCCCACTCTCACAAGACACAGACAGAAACACAGACACACGGACACCCACAAACGTGTGTGCATACCCTAGGAAACTTTTTTTTTGAGGGGGGAGACAGGTTCTCTCAATGTAGTTCTGGCTTTTTGAATTCACTCTGTAGCCTAAAACAGTCTCAAACTCACAGCAATCCCCTTGCCTCAGCCTCCTGAGTGCTGGGATTACAGGCATGTGCCATCAAGACTGCCCTGTGAGGGAACTTTTTTAATAAAATATTTCTAATTATCTAATATGTATCTCTTAGCCATCTTCACTGCAAATATCACAGTGGCCTTGCAAATGAGAATATCAAAGCTCCAAAAGGTAAGCAACTCAAAGTCATCCCAAGCCCAGTGTTCTGCCAATTATGCCAGGAAAACCCAAGGAGTAAAACAATTAACCTTAGTGCATGCCAAGGACTGGGCTTTTAATAAGCGCAACAACAACAACAAAATACTTTATTCTCTAGCCAGCATCTCCAAACCTTTCCAAACTCCCCGTACAAAACAATTCCAAAAGCTTCTGAACCACATAATCAGGTACAGTGACAGCAGCAACCCCTTTCCTGGTTCCAATTCCTGTGCTAGTCTTCTCATTATTAGGACAAAATATCCAACAACCACAACCTAAAAGAGGAGAGGTCTATCAGGCTCATAATAGCCACTGTGTTCAGTACACAGCTAGCTGGCTCCAAGGGAAAAGGGGCCTGGTGAAGGAAAGCTGCTCACTCCATGGCAGCCAGAAAGTGGAAGCAGAGAGAGAAAGGAGGAACCAAGGACAGAATGGAGCCTTCCAGGTCACCCCTGCTCCATGACACACCCCATCTGACCAGGATTCAGTTCCAAACATGAGACCTTTCAGATCAAAACCGGAACACCCAGTGCATACCAATAGGTGAAGGGAGAGGAGAGCTGGTTTTTCAATAAATTTAACAAACACCTTACTGAAACAGTATCCTAGCTCATGTTTCAGGATTTGGCTGTTCTATGAGTGCTTTACCAGGACCACACTGAGTTCCCTATGTGACAGCCACACTTATACAGATGACACCTGCGTTTAGGCCACACTGCAGACACACTACTGGGGGTGGTACCAGTAGATTCGGGAAGGAGCAAAGGAGAACATGATCTGCTCACACCATCAGGATTCAGCGGGCTTTCAAAATACAAAGTGTAAAGGTCTGATCAGTGTTTCTGTTCTCTGCCACAGAAATGCCCATCCTGAGCTACCTATGCAGTTCTGTACCTGTGAAGGCTGTTTTCATGTAGGGAGGAACATTTTGGTGCCTTAAGCACAGCATTAACTAGAGAACAGTACAATTATTAATCAATTTTCATGCTTCCTGCTAGTGACTTGGTTCAATCATCCAAGTTAGGACAAACAGACTTCTAAGAGGAGTTGTAGATATTACACTGCAAACTGCTGTAATCTGACAATGTTCACTGGGAAAAAACTGCCATGCACAGTTAGGAAATGAAAATGTAAATTGAAAAAAAAATTAGCAGTTCAAGATGACTAGATTCTATTAGTATCTTCTGATTTACACTAATGATAGTATTACATTCTCAGTGAAATGTATAAAAAAATAAAGTACCATATTGACTAGGATGTGTCCCAAGTGTTATTCTGTTAGTGATAATAATTATTAGTCTATAAACTCAAAGTTAAGGAACTAAGTAGAAATGAATGAAGAAAAGTCTAGCGAAGAAACAAATACCCCAGGACACAGTCAGGGAAAGAAAATTCCACCACTGCCATGTGGCTATTGAGAAGGTGGTTGAGAGCCAGGTAATCCAGGTTTAGGATCCACTCACACATAGTGTGTGTGAGATGCTGAGCAAGTGACTGAGCCCCTCTCCAATCCAGCATTCTTACCTGCAAAATGAAGAAAACAACTCTACTCTGAGAGGAACAACATGGGAAGAAAATGAACTACTGAACAGAAAGGAATTTTGATCTACACTTGGCACAGGGCTACACAGTCACATTGTAGGGCTATCTCATTTCATCTCTGGTAGAACAACTCAAGTGACTGAGGATCACTCAGTCACTCTGCTGACCATGGGGTTGTCACTGCCTAGGACAGCCTGGTTCAAGGAGGGGCCTGTCCTAGCAAAAGCACCATGTCACTATGCAAAGGGTCCAAGTTTGGTTAACACATTATAGGGTGCTCCACCCCTGTCCAAATAATATCCATGCATTATTCCTTCCTGCTTCTGTGTTTTCTCCTTGCTGGTCTCCTAAAATGTTTTCAACTCTGCTGTCCTCATTTAAGATCTTTTGGATCTTCTACTGTCAACTTTTGAGAATCTCTGGTTTTACTAACCAGTTCCATTTTACATGTGAAAGGAGGAAGAAGGCTCAGTGAGGAAGTACAGACAGACAGTTTCAGATTCTTGCATTTAACACAAACGCAGAAGAAACGCAGTGCTCTGCAGGCCTGCAACTCAAGTATTTGGATTATGAAGCTCAGGTTCCACCTACAAGTCCCTGAAAAGGGCAGAGATACAGTAATTTGTGTGCATGATCCACATGCATTTTATAGACTTTGATTATATAGGTTATACACATCAGAAGGAGACAGATTTTTTATAGTAGGAGGTGGCTAAAAGCAAAGAGAAGGAAAAAGGGAAAGAACTGTGGTCCCAGCCATGAAAGTTTAGTACGGTATAGGCCAGGAAGAAGTGCCATGGGAAACATGAGTGGATAATGTCATGAATTTTAGCTCTTGAGACTATAAAGGAAAATACTGATGTAAAAATAATATTTTCAACAGCTCTGTAAGATAAGCGAATAACACATTTTCTTAAGAAGCAGAGTCTGACAAGAGTAAATAAATAACCTGAAATGATAACTGAGTGGGGACCATTTCACTCCAGTCTTCTGAGCCACGGTATTGGACTCCTCTGCCACTCTGCACGATGTGACCATTCAGTAACCGTTGAGACCGTGTGACTTATGTTTACAAACACACACACACACACACAGAAAGTAAACAAAGGTCACCTTTCCTGCCACCCCTACACATATCTGGGATGAATCAAAGCCAGCAAGTTTCTGAAAGTGGTTCAAGTGACATCACCTGATGTAAGAATTCCAAGCCCAGTAGGTCCACTGAAAGGCCATGACTTGTTTTCCTGACAGCGAGTCACCTGTCATGTCCTCCCATTCCATCTCGTAGGTAACCAGACTACATCCATTTAACCCCACACCTGGTACCCCCACCGACCACACTCACCCAGCCATCTTCCTCCCCACCTCTCTTGTGGAAGAGATGCCCCCACTCTCACTACACTCAGGGCTGATCTCTGCCCCACACTCACTACCACGGGGTCACCTGCTTCCAAAGCTTCTCTCCCTGTCTCGCCTCTTTCCCACATGACTGAAGCATGCCCACTTCCCGAGAAAGCAGCAAAAGGTAGGAAGGGGTGAGGAGGGGTGGAGCAGAGTGGCTGACCAGTCCTGGTCATCCTCAAGTATGAGAGGCCTTTGCGTTAAACTTTTCGTGACCCGTATAATTTAGTTATTGGACTCAGTGAATTATAGCTAACACAAGCAGTCACTGTTGCACCCTCTCAGGGCAGGAACTGTCCCTGATACATAATAAAAGCTCAAACGTTTGTTGAGAGTGTAAACAAATAAATATATGTGTCTAATTTAAAGGTGTATGTATCATAGAACCACTTCCCTGGGCAGTTCACAAAAAGAGGGTCCATTAATTTCTAACATACTTTGAAAATCAATAGCCATTTAATTTAATGGCAATGTAGATATATTGTTACTATCATAGCCAGACCTTTACTCTTTTTCCCCCACAAGCAAATGAAAAGTTTTAAATGTTTAAAGTACATTTATGTGGGCCTTATATGGGGTCAAATAGTTAACTATCAAGAAATTTCTGAGTGTCACATCGTAGGTGAAAATTCTGAGAATTACCAAACCATCCTGACAGATAGCTGGGCCACAGGGTCCTAACCTGACAGGGTCCCCAGCCTGGACACTAACCATAGTGGAGTTGGAACAGGGTGCTCTGCTCATCCCGGGAAGCTAGAGCTCTTCTGGCTGCCTAGAGGGGCCAGCAAGCTTTGCAGACTTGAGCTCAACCCTATAGACTATATGTAGATAATACTAAAAAGCCACGTTAACATCGTGTATTTTCCTGGGTAGATTTTATAATAAAGACACAAAGCTTATACAGCAGATATCAAAAGCATACACTACGTCATTGTCCAAACACAAAGATTTGTTACTTTTTTTTTTTTTTTTTGGTCTTGAGTCGGGATCTTGCTATGCAGCTTAGGCTGGCCTTGAGCTCACTTTGTAGCCCAGGCTGGTCTTGAACTTGCAATGATCCTCCTCCCTCAGTCTCCCGAGTGCTGGGATTATAGTCATGCACCACCCACACCAGGCTAAGAATTGTTAATTAAGTTTCTTCCTCAACCTTTTACAATTCAGGCACCTATAGAATATTCTTAACATATACATGGTCCTAAGACATTTGTGAGCCAGCTCTGTTTTGCAAGATGATAAGTGTGACTCACAACGTTACTAACGTGTACAAAAGTTCTCTTCAAAAGATGCTAATAAAATTTTTTTCTGAAAAAAATGCACAAAGTCCTTATATATCTCAGCTGCTAAATGCCAATAAAATTGAATTTCTGTCTAGTTTAGGTCGACAATGGAAAAGTCAGCAGTTAAAGGGTAGATAAACTTCCCTTTGTCCCTCTCTTCCTGAGAAACTTTCAAACGTTGAAAATCAATTCCTTTTGTCCCCTTGTTATTCATCTGCTACACATTAAATAGAAACTCTGGGCATTGAGTGATTCCCGCAGCGTCTTTCATCTACAGAAAAGCCTGGTTCAAATTAAATTCTGACTCTCCCTCACAAATTATAGATATGTATTATAGTAGACCATTGATTTATCAGTTCAGGCCTTTGAGTTCAGCTCTGTGAGACTAGCTAATTGTAGCCTTTTAGCTAAAGTTTCTTGAGAGTTGATGATTGTGATGCTGTATTAATTAGAATGGAGCAGATCTATGATGCCCTGATTTTATAGGACATTTTTAAAAATTGTGTTGTGTTATATGTTAGTTATTTACCTCCCAGATCCTTGAGTCATTTGGGCTATTTGTGAGTGCATGTGTATGTATGTGGAATTAATATACTAGAATACTACTAAATAATATTATTTCTGACAGCAAAGTGATGTAAGGACAATCTTATAGTTATGAAAAATAATGTGGAAATACAGAAGGCATACAAAATCTTTTACCAACATTTAGTTGATGTAAAAACATGTTTTTACAGTTGGACTCTGAGATCAATAGCTAAAGAAGTGAATCTGATCCCAGGATGCCATATGTCTTTGGGGACCACAATCTATTCGAACACTTCTGTTAGAAGAAAATCCTGTGTGCCTGCGTGTGACACACGGAGCCAAACTGTGAGTCTTTAAATAGTGCTAGAAAGTTACAAGAATGTCACATTAATCTATTTTCAAATACATTAAAAACCTTTTTAATTTTTTTTTTTTTAGGTTTCTAATAAAGAAAACAATTTCCACAAGTGCCTCCACTTCTCCAAAGTGGTCTACATTTTCCCCCCAAAGCTTTAAAATCTACTATCTGCTGTGATCTGTCACCTCCTGAAATCAAAAGAGCGCTCTGGCGGTGGAAACCACCCTCTGCCCTGGGGAGCCCCCACCTCACCTCGCTCGAGTCCTCCTGCTGATTGATGACGGCCAGCGCATCCTCCGCCGCCTGCCGCTTGGCCTCGGCCACCGTGCGCTCCATCTTGGCGCGCTCCGTCGTGATCATGTCGTGGGCTTTCCGCTCTGCCTCGGACACCGCCTTCTGCAGCTCAGTCATCGCCTGGCGCTTCACTTCGTTCACGGCCTCCTCTGTGGAAGGGTCAGACAGGGCAGAACAGACCAAGATCAGCCACATGAGTGCCAGCCCTGGACACTGGTCACCTTGAAGAGAACTTACAGAGCAGGCAAAGCTCTCACCCAAATTACTGTGCAGCTCTGGCTGTCTGGAAAAACTAGCAATCTTTGACATTCACTTAGGGAAGCAAAGCGTGAGAATTGGGGTTAGCATTTTGCTTTAACTTGCTTCTGGAAACACACTTAAAGTGTATGTAGTATCAGTCCACCGCTTTCCTACCAAGCTAGTGCCCATAGGCCTGATTCTGAGACCACTTTTAATTATCCACAAGACACCTGTCCAGGCCACTCAGACACATGAAGAGGAGGCCCTCCAACACTGTTAACATGAATCCAGGAAGTTTTTAGGGAAAGCATTCAGCAAACAGGAAGGGGCACATTCTATATGAACAAAGACATGAGAGAAAACCATTATTTTATGGTGGAAAAAAAAAAAAGCAGCATAAGAGTTAAAGGAGACCTCAGCAATTAACACAAACTTTTAAAATAAAATTGATAAGCCAAGTGTGGTGGCGCATGCCTGTCATTCCAGCACTCAGGAGGCTGGGGCAGAAGGCTCACTGCAAGTTTGAGACCAGCCTGAACGGCATAGTGAGACCCTGTCTTAAAAAAACAAAATTGATAATGAAATAGATGGTCTGGTTTTACATTTTCTGAAGTCACTTTTTGAGTAATACAGATACATAGTTTAATACACTATATGACTGCCTTTTAATATACTCTAATATCTAAGTTTAAGCTGTTGTCTTTCGACCTCGTCAAATGTATACAAGGGTTCTGAATAACCAACTGTTGCCCTGGACAGACAGCATCTGCTACCAGCCAACACAGCCAGCCCCGACTGCAAATCTGCAAGGTGTTTGATGAACTCTTATTTTTGGCTCCAGTAAGAGTGCAAAGATTCAACTAATGTACAACATAAGATTGACAACTAAAACAAGTAATTTCCATTTTAAAAAATTAACTGTTCTAATTAACATGGGAAAATATCCTCCCCCTGAATTAGTTTATCTAATTTTCATCTTTATTCAAAGCAAAATGACAATGATTAATTGAAAATTTAATAAGCAGTAATTATTAACTTGGCAAACCTAGTACCAATTAACACTCTATTAAAACTAATTATGACATGTTTCATTCAAGTGTTTGCACTTAATTGTTTCACCCACTTAAAAAGCACCTTAATTAAATGTTCTGTTTAATTAAAAACATAGATTCCTAATAAAAGTGTTTTACTGTAGATTAAAAATGTAAAAGATGCAAGGAGTCCTACATTTTCTTAAATTCCTATGGTTTGTTTCCCACATCTATACATAGTCTACTTTGGGGTTGTCAGCAATTCTGTACAAGTAATTCACAGTCATGACTTTTGTGGCCGATCACTTCAGGAGCATTATTCCTGAACATTTGCTTGTAAATTCTGTCTGCTAGATTTTACCAATGGGGGAAAAAAAAATAAGGAAATGATCCAGACTGGCAATATTAACTAAAAATGCTAAGCTTGTGTTGGCTGCTTCCAGGTATGCGTTTAAAGTCTGAATTGAATCAAGGTATTGCAGACTGAGCTTACAGAGCCAGGGGGCCAAAGATGCCTTTATTACCCTATCATAAACAATGAGGGGCACCAGGGAAGCACTGCCCTTCTAACTATACAGCCAGGGTCTAATTTAGTTTGAATATTCAAGGTGAATTAAAATTCTATCTAAGTGGTAATACAGGACAATAATTTTTGCTTACGATCAAAGCTGTAGCATGACTAATTGTATATGCAAATCAGGCAATTTATATTTAAATTATGCATTCCTATTCTAATCCCACAGGCATATACAGATCAGGAAAGAGAACTGGTAGGACATTTACAAGGTGCTTGAATATTTATTACCAACTGCAAACATTTTCTGATCGTTTGAAAAGAAATACTGAAGAAAACATTCAGCTGCAATTTTAAAACCATCTTTATGTTAGGGTTTTTTTTTTCTGATTTTATAAACATTCTCTGTAACTCCTGAATGTACATGTTATATTTGCTGTTGCTTTTACAAAACACTACTTCTAGGAAAAAGTAATATGGTGTTTAATATTTGTTAGGGTTTCTAGTCTTGAAAAATGTTCATTAATGTGTTATTAAACTTTATTATTGGAATCTATTGTACATAGATTCTGTACATAAGAATATCAATGTTTATGTCTTGGCTTTGATAACTGTATTATGGTAATGTAGATATATATCTGCTTTTAGGAAATAAACTCTAAAATGTTTAATATAAAGAGACATTATTCAAATTACTCTCAAATAGCTGGGGAGAAATTTGTGTGTATACACTATATCTTTCTCTGGTCAGAGAAAGAAAATGAAAGAAGTTAAAAAGAGAGAGAAGATATTAAAATAGTAAACTGGGAGAATTTAGAAGAAAACTACAAAAGGATGTTTTAGTTTTTCAAAACTTTTATGCAAGTTTGAAAACAACTTCAAAATAAAATGATACAAAGAACTATGACATAATGTCAAGTACAGTGTATACTTTAATAATTATAATTTTCTGTGAAAAAAATGCATTAGTTATAGAATAAAGTTTTATCAGAGTTCCACCACCTTGGTATTTTTCAAATGCCTTGGTTATTTTGGCCACAAAGCTAATGTACAATGCTTTCACCGAAAAGATGCTTTATAGGTTTCTTTTGGTTTGCTCACAGCCAACTTCAGAATACAAGGGTGGGTGGAAAGCATTCACACTGTTACAAGCCGACCCCAGAGGTCTCATTTTCACTCTGGTGTTTCACCACGGTGCATTCCTTGACACTGTCCATGCCAGGAAGGCTATTCAGAGCAATATTGTAAGTAGTTGGCAGAGATTTCTACACTTTGGGGAAAGGTCTATCCATACTTGGGAAATTTAAAATGCTGATTAAAATGAAGCAACCACCATAGAAAACTTCCCAAACTGTTCTGATGCAGATGAGTAGGACATCACCATGAAAAGACTCCAAGGTTAATCTGCACAGTACCAAATCATACTTCACAATAAAGACCATTCAATACACAGGACAGATGCATCAAGAATTATTCCAAACATTTCTTTGATGAGGTTTAGACTCAACAAGTACTCTTCTTTCTCTACCTCTAAGTCCCGCAAACCTAGTTTGGGTTCCAAAACTCACAAATCAGACAGTGAAAAAAAATAAAGGTAGAATCAACAGATTATAGTATGTCAAGTAGAGGAAAAAAACTGATTAAGTGGAGAATACACAGTGCAGTTTTAAATCTGCTTCCAATTGCTTACCACTTACAGTAGGATTTCCTTTGTGCTTAGCTATTCAAGTTGACTTTCCAACAAAGGTGGTATATTCAGAAAAATCTGCTCTCACTTAATAGCAGCCCAACAAAGACTTGAGGAGATAATAGCACAGAAGGAATTTGGATTACACAAGACCTTACGGTCAATTTTCCTTTAAGAACTATCAAGAATTTAACTTAAATACAGGTAAGTAAGCGAAACAGAGAGAGACCCTCTCCCCTTGACATAAAAAGTCATCTTTCTGCTGTCCAAAATGACACTTCTTTGTACTTTTATTGAAATAAAATGTACTAACAGTTTAAAAAGGAACAAGAAAAATGGTCAGAAGGAAGATGTAGCCACTCCTTCAGGTAGGAAACACCCAGTATGTTTTGAACAATTTGCAGAAAAGACACGACCACTAGCATAAACTGGGCAGTACTAACTAGGTCCGCAGTATGTACATTTTAACATTTAAGTTAATTGATCTACACAATTTGCAATCTGAACATGCAAGAAAGCTTTCTGGTTTTTAATCTAAGCTACTACAGATTTTAAAGCTTTTTCTTTTTTGAGACAGGTTTTTGCTTTGTAGTTCAAACTGGTCTTAAACCCATTATGTTGCTCAGGCTGGCTTTGAATTCACAGCAATCCTCCTGCCTCAGCCTCCTGAGGACTGGGATCACAAGTGTGCACTATCCTACTCGGCAAGATTTTGAAGTTTATTGTCATCCTTACAAAACCAGCATTTCTTAGAAAATGTATACAAATTCTTGGCTAAGATACAAGTGACCTCCCATTTGGGGGATGGGGAAGACACTAGTCCCCCATAAAAGCAGCCTGAGATAAAGGCTCATAGGCTTCCGGGATGATGCCCCCTAACTTTCGCAGTAGCTGTCTACCCTCTTTCTTTTCCATCCCCCCCCCAATAAACTGCCTCTTGTTACATAAATAAATAAACATAAAAACATCCAAGTAACCAGAAATTCAGGAATATTCACCAAACAACACAGCTGAGTCAAATCAATACCCAAAGACAAAACTATTTGCACAAAACAATAACAAAAAACTTTCTCTCTCTTTCATCAGTGCTGCCAACAATGTACTCACTGCACTGCAAAAATAGCATCTCCCAGCTTCCCAACTGCAAGAGACAAACTGCCTCAGAGCTGGCATCAGAGCAGCTCCAAGCCGCGGTGTTTTCGTACGCCCTTCAACTCCTGAACCGGGCTGATGCTTTATCTCCTGAGTTGGGTTTTATGTATGTTTTGCTCAGCTGGTATCCCAGCCCAAATCTGCCAGATTCGCGCTTTTTTTAAAGCCTAAATAACACTACAAAATACAAAGAAAAATACCTCTTAACAGAAGCAGGCAGTATATACGGAAAGTAAAAGTAGCTTAGCAACTCTTTTAACTTAAAGTAATTTCACTCTGATCCCTGAATATTGATCAACACGGATCAATTTTATATGTCGGTTATAACCGAAAAATCCTTAACAAGTCAACTACATTTGATGTGATCTCTTTAAAGAATGTAGAGAAACTGCTGAAGTGTGCAATTTAATTTCCAAAACACTGGGGCTTTTTCATTAAAGAAAAACTGCATGTAAGCTAAGACCTCCTATTCCAGCCTGAAACCATTACAGCCCCTGAAAAAGAGATTTAGAAAGGAAATAGTGCCAGCTTTTCAATTATAATGGCACTAGCAGATGCTACTAAAATAAAATCTATTTCATGTTTTAATCAAGCCCAGTTTAAGAACATTAATGAGGGGTTTATTTCTTATTTTTTGTTTTCTGCTGTGGGTTGTTTTGTTTTTGCTATTGTTGTTGTTAGCACTAAAGTCCTTTTTGTCATTCTTCACAGCACTGCATTAACAACTGCACCCAACTGCCAGAACACCAAACTTGTGTTTTGAAACAATTCTTACCAGCTTTCTTCCAGATCTCCTCTGGCACGTATCCAGATGCAGGCCGGTGAAGGAATTCCCGATGTGCTTCTAGGAAGAAGAGGGAAGGGGCGGAGAGAAGGAAAGCACCGTCAGCACTGTCATGTCCCTGCTCTTGGCTTTGCAATGCTAAAAGGCTGAACATTTCACTTCTAGAACACGCACAAAAGTAGCAAGGCCAGTCACTGGAGCCCAAGAAAAACAGAAGGTAACTGGTGTAAAGGCCTCCAGGCATGCTCAAATCCAAGGCCAACTTACATCATGAAACGTATGAAATTCGGGAACACTCTTGTCAGCACACTCTCACTGGAGGACTTTCTGCAGGTATGCTTTATGATGCTAAAGAAACTAAAATTATATCTGATACTTTTCAAGACCCTGGCTGGTGCTTAACAAATTGAAGGTAAAGGTAATGTAATTTCCACAGGGCTCTGAATCTACCACTTCTCTATGGAGTCTGCCCAACAGCTACCCAGTTCTTACAGTTAATTACAGCCTAAAAATCTCACTGAGCATTAAACATTTTCAGATGAGTTAGTTCTGTAGCTGTGACAGGGGTGGAAGCAAGAAAAACTTATTAGAATGGGTTCCCAGACATTCACTTGGCTAAATGGAATTCAGTATGGGCTCTCCAGAAAAGGAAACGCAGTTCCACATTAAATGTTGTGCTTATTTGTGTTGTCAAATTTTAAACATTTCACAAAATTAAAAATAAAGTGACACAAGAATGGGAATTTAACAATGTTCACAGAAAGCACGCGAACATTTTATGTTTTATATATGTTTGAAAACAAACTGTAGATGGTCCTTTATAGCTCAAATATGTACTGCATGTCTTCCCTACTAGATTTCTGGATTTTTCAATGGAAATCACAGTTAGGAGTCTCTAGGAAGTAAACAATCAATTGAACTTATAAAATATAATTATTTAACCCATGATAAATTAAGTAGAAGTGAAATTTTCCCTATATATCTGTGCATGCAGTTCCAAGTAGGCTGATTAACTTATTTATGAACTGTGGAAGGACAGAAAAAATTCAGCTCACTGTCTTATATTTTCTGTAGCTAAAGAATGCTGAAAAAAGAAAAGTACAATTAATGTAGCTAACTATGTGCTGTTATATTTGACTGCTTTAAATACATGTCAATGCTTTGACTCTTGAATTAGCAAAAAAGCTCTGCACGTTTTGATAAAGGATATATAGAATCTCTTTATAGTATTTGCAATCTCTCCATCTTTATTTTTTTTTTTTTGGGGGGGGGGGTCCAGGCAGGGCCGTTGCTTTATGAGACAGGTCTTGCTATGTAGTCTAGATTGGCCTTGAGCTCACTGTGTAGCCTAGGCTGGCCTCAAATTCATAGCAATCCTCCTGCCTCAGCCTCCCAGAGAGTTCTGGGATTACAGGTATATGCTGCCACACCCAGCTACAATGTCTCTTTAAGCATAAAATCATTTCAAACATAAAAAGCTTTTTTAAAAAAGTGTACATTACAATTCCACGACTTGGGCCAGGGATTTAGCTCAGCAGCATAAGCGTCTGGCCTGGCCTGTGAGTTTGATCCCTGGGACCAAATAAAAATAAAAATAAAATAATTGTATGACTATTTAATAATAAAAAGGACTGGAAATATTCACAAATTGTCATAGGCACATTAGTTTTCCTAAAGCAAATGACCACACCAAGACTTCTTTATTTTACTTCTTTTTTTTTTTTTTTTTTTTTTTTTTTTTTTTTTTTTTTGTACTGGGGATCAAACTCATGACCACATGCTTGCCAGGAAAACCGTTATGCCACTGAGCTAAACCCCCGATTAAGACTTCTTTACTAAAGAAATTTTCATTCTTTTTTTTTTTGTTTGGAGACAGGGTCTTGCCATGTAGTTTAGGCTGGTCTAGAACTCACTCTGGCCTTGAATTCTCAGCACCTGCATTTGCATCCCAAATGCTGAGATTTATGGGCATTTGTGTCATGCCTGGCTGAAATTTTGATTCTTAAAACAAGGAAAGCTAGATAAAGTACATATAGGACTTAAGGAAATATGATATTGCTAACTAAGCTTTCAAGATCACACACCATACCACTGCAATAACTTCAAAGGAACAAAAAGTAAATCCCAAGATTCAGAAGGTTGAGGCAAGTCAGGTATACAACTCAGCAGCACAGCACCTGCCAGGCAAGCATGAGGGCCTGAGTTAGATTCCCGGCAAAAAAAAGATTGAAGAGGCATCTGAGGCAGGAGGATCATTTTGTTTTAAGTTAAGAAGGCAGCCTGGGTTACATACTGAGTTCAAGGCCAACCTGAGCTACACAGTGAGACCTCGACCCAAAAACTAGACAGACAGACAGAGGAATGAGATAGAGAAAGAAAAGAGAAAGGAAAAGGAAAAGGGGAGAGAGAAAAGGAAGGACAGAAGACAAAGAAAGGAAGAGAAAAAAAAGAAAGATAAGCAATACAGTCAAGTTCATGTTTATCCCCGTGACACAGTGAAATCCGACTACTGTTTAAGACAAAATACTTTGACTTACATTTAATTAGGTGATACTAGATCTATAAAGTCAAAGACAGGGAAACCTTCTCCAAAGTACCAAAACAGTTTTTTTCATTTAGCAGATTAAGAAAATATCAGTAGTTTTCAAAAACTGTCATTTGGTAAATAATATACAGGCAATGCGAATTAAAGTCTCCAAAGCTTATGCATGAAAGCTAAGTACTAGCCCCAGGAAATACAGGAGTTAGTTCAAGAACCCAGTGGATCTGAAGCTTAACTGTGCCAACTACTGACTGTGTGATATCGGGCAAGTCAGTCTCGCTCCACACCTCAGTTTCCTCACCTGTGAAGTCGGGACACAACCCTACTGCACCTTGCAAGTGCTGCCCGAAGGACTGATCGAGGGTCCTCTTGGCAAGGTGCATCCTAAACTCTCAGAAGATGCTACCTGCTGTTCACCATCTTATTATCATTGTCATCACACAGCAACATGTCCAGTTAGGACGAAAGTAAACTCATTTCCTGAAAGTAACACTATGCACTGTAAACTTTCTTTTTTCTCCCACGACTTAATCAAACAGCTTCAAATTTCAAAGAAAACAAAACCACTGGGGAAGTTTGGATTCAGCAATGCATCAGGAAAATTTTTAACTGCCAGAATATATGTCATTTGAGGATAGAAATTATTTCTACAGCTACAAATTCAGTTTCTGTCCCCAGAAGCAAAAGTCTCAAATTCTGCTTATGTCTCTCAGATGCTATAGTCTTTACATTTACTAAATGTTAACATGTAGGGCTCAGTCAACCTTCTGCCTTCCATGTGTGTCTTGAGAGTTCCTCTGTCACACTGGATACACCTCCCTCAACTCCTCAGTGACACAGTACCATATCCACACAGTCCCATATGCTACCTGACCAGAAATACCAAAGCCAATACACACACAAAAAAATTTTTTTGAGACAGGGTCTCACCATGTAGCCCAGGCTGGTTTTGAAATTGCAGTGATCCTCCTGCCTCAGCCTCCTGAGTGCTGGGATAACAGGTGTATGTCAGCACACTCACATTAAATAATACTATTCTTAACCATAATCTACTTCTACAAGGTTTATTTTCAAAATGGCCAAATAAATGATTACAATATCCTCTCTATTCTCTTTTTTTAATAATTTTTGTAAAAAAAATTACTGACATATGTTTGGGATACATAATAATTACATATATCTCAGAGAATTGGTGCAGATACATACCACATCTCAATCATTTTACATCCCATCTCCTCCTCCCTTCCCAGTGCCTGTGTCCCTGGCTAAACATCAGATCTAACAATGCAAAGAACAGCTCGGAACTCCTCAGAATCTATTTGATTTTCAGATGACTATCAAAGCTACTTTAATAGCTACAGAAAGTAAACAATTAATATTTTGAATACTTCTTTGGAAATAATCAGCAGCAATGTCAGAACCAATACAGGCAAAACTGAGTTCTGTAGTTGGTCAATAATGAGAACAAAAGACAACTCTTGTCAGACTTTGCTCTTTTACAATACTTGATAATATACGCAAAACTAATCTAGACAAACTTTAAGGTTCTAAGGCATCAATTCTTAAGAGATTAACTCAACCACCTGTCAAATGCCAGTTGCTATAAAAATGAGTAGTTGGAAAAAACAAACATTGGCGAGTCTACTAGAGACGAATTAAAATGTGAGACATATACACATAGGTTACTACTGAGAGATTGAAAAATTATAGCATCCTTCTAACACAGCTTGCTTTGAGAAGTAAATTGTTCAAAGGTTGAGGAAGAGGAGGAAGGCAGCCCCTTTAAGATAACAGACATCCACAAAAAGAAGGGGCTTCAGAGTGAAGGAAATGCAAGACATTGGACAGGATGGTGTACGCATGAAGGAGAAGGATTGCACACTACACTTATGACAGAATGGAGGCCACTAAAGAGTACTCAATACAGCAAGGGCAGCCATCCATGGGCATGAAGGAGTGAGCTGAGGCCTGTGGGAGAGCCCACTGACCTCCTACGACCCAGGACAGCGATGCTCAATGCTTGGCAACACCTGGGTGTGGCTTCATCTAGTAATGGGCAGAATGAGGCTGTGATCATGACAGTATCTATTACCAAAAATGTCAAAAGAAAGGGAAGTTAAATGATGTCTGTCTTTACAAATGCGACCTGTTTTTGTTTTGTTTTTTGAAAGGATTATAAATTCAGAAATCTCAACACTGGGTTTCAGAAGTCCAAATTCAACCTAAAGGGAACAATTGCTTTGAGATTTTTCATTCTTAATAGTAAGCATAACCTAATGTTCCAGGAGCATGTCCTCATTTTTAAAAGACAGACACATTTAACTAATAGTCTCTCTAGACCGAACATAGCTAAATAAAGTGGACTTAATAAAATGCAGTAGGCATTTGTGTTATCAAGTCAGCTGAGGAGTCATGACATGAATTTCTTTATGCAATATCAAAGAATCCAGTATATAAAACTCTAGGCTTTTACACATAGATATATTCCAAATAACTTCTTTGTAGTTTTTATTTTCTGGTATTTATAAGATGAATAATGTTTCCTTGATTGGAAAATATTTGCCTATAGTCACGTATTTTGAATTAGGGTCCTAAAGGTACAATAGGTTTGTGACACTGAAGACAGGATTATTTTCCAATTTCTCTAAATAAAGTAGCAACCTAAAATTACCGCTTAAAAATATTTTCTAGGCAAAAAAAGACTAAGACTCTGCCACAATCATTTATGTCAAGAAAAAAAAAACCCACTTTTCACTCAGTACTACTGTTTAAAGCTTTTTTTAGATTGCACATCAGGGCTGGGCATGGTGGCTATAATCCCATCACTCTGGAGGCTGAGGCAGGAGAATCATTGCAACTTTGAAACTACTCTGGGCTACAAAGTGAGCTCAAGGTGAGCCTAAACTGCATAGTGAGACCCAGTCCCAAAAAGGAACCCCCCCAAAAAAACATGCACATTGGGAATAATACTACTTAATTACATCTCATATGTGTCAGGCACAGTCTTACGTGTTTGATACTTAGTAACTCACTTGAAACTCACAGAAATGCCCATGGAAGACGTATGATATCATCTTCATGTTAGACAAGGAAACCAGGATGACAATAACTTGACTAAAGCCACAGAACAACTATAGAGAGGAACCAAGAATTCAGGCTCTGTGCTTTTAACCCTTATGCTAGATCTCCTGACAATTTAGATAGCAAAGGGAAATTCTATAATTTAGTCTCCTGGCAATTCTTGCCAACTCACCAATTTTGTTTTTTGTTTTTGTCTTTTTCCTTTTTATAAGTACCGGGGATCGAACTCACGACTGCCTGCTTGGAAGGCAGGCGCTTATGCCACTGAGCTAAATCTCTAGCCCCTAACTTACCAATTTTAAAACAGGAATTCCTCTATCCATTTGACAAACTCCTGAACTGCTAAACTTTTTATGAGTATTTGATTTTTTCATCCCACTTAAAAACCTTCTTTATGACATTTCTCTCTGGCAAGGGACAAACAGCAAAACATACATGAAAGTACTTTCTACATTTGTACCCTATTATTGCACTATTCATACATTCAAAAAACACAAGAAATGAAAGTATTCACATTCAAGGTTTTAGGTCTCAGTGCCTGGTATTAGATAATTTTCAAAAACCTTCTCTGATAAGTAGAAGACTTCTTCAAAACCCAGAAGGCACATAACGAATTAGAGAAAGATTTCAGAATAGTCCAATACCAGAAAAAAAGAAAGTAATTTAAAGGAAACAACAAAACATTAAAAAACAAGACAGTGATACAAGCAGCATATTGAAAGGAAAAGGAACTGAACAGGAAAGGCCAGGACCTAGAGGGACCCAGCCTAGTATGTACAGTATCGAGATGTATCAAAGCCACTCTGCACCAGTGATTAAATTTCTCACTCTTATCACATTAACTTGCTCTTCAGTGAAATACACAATATAACAAAACTTAAACATATAAAAAAGTCACACTTTAAAACTGCATATTCTGACATACGTGTAAACCCAGCAGTCTGAGAGGCTGAGGCAGGAGGATCACAAGTCAAGCCCAGCCTGAGCAAGCTGGCAATGTAGCAAGATCCTCTCTTAAAATTATAATAAATAAAATTAATTTTTAAAAGGGCTGGGGATGTGGGTGAGTACCAAGGTCTTGAACTCAAATCCTATATTGGTAAAATAATTTTAAAATAGTATTTTCTGAAAAGTCCTTCAAGGTCCTTAGTGTTTAAAATGGTTTTAGGGCTGGGTGTTGTGACACACACTTAGAATCACAGCACTCGGAAGGCAGGCCAGCCTCAGCTACACAGGGAGCTCAAGGACAGACTATCTGAACTAGGAAGACCTGTCTCAGGAAGGAAGGAAGGAAGTTTCTAAAACTATTCACAATAGAGTATTTACTATTTAAGAAAAACACCTAGAAATTAATTAATAATAAACCAATTGTACTGTTTCTAGTCCCTGGTGCTAACTTAATACTATACATAAATTTTAAAGTGCAGATGGGATTGAGTCCAACAACATGATACATCAATCACAGGAATTTCATGCTCCTCCGTGCAGTCCCCAGAAGCAATTAAACACGGTAAGAATGCGTAGGTAACTATATCCCCAGGGTTTCCAAGTCATACCTATGTGAGTAGGTATCTCCTGTGATTTATTCTGAATGTCTCCCTTGAAACCAAATGGTTTAAGAATTGAGAAAATTAGGCTAAAAGAATCATACTACATAACTGTAGGGTGAGGAGATCTATGCATATATAAAAATGTAGATACCTTCATAGCTTTATCTGTATATACACCTCCCATTAAACACTTCCCAGAAGCAGCAAATTGACTTATTAGCCAATAATCCCTAATACTTTCATTACACATATCAATACATTCAACTCTGAAGCGTGAAAAGGAGACTGTGGAAAGGACTAAATGTAAACAACTGTGGTTCATGATTACAAACTACTTAACCTCCTATTTACAGTCACAGCTTAGCTGCAGGAAACCAAACACAAAGACTGCATTAGTAAACTACAAGTCAAATGTAGCTGGGGAGGCTGAGGCAGGAGAGTAGCAAGTTTGAAGCCTTCCTAGACTTCCCATAAATAAGGGTGTCTCAAAGTCAAAAATTAAAACAAACAATGGGAGGTGGAGCTCTGTGTGGAGGCCCTTGGGTTCAACCTCAGTACCACAAGAACCCAATCAACCAACTAACCAGCAAGAACTCATGAGATGAAAAACGTAGGATGCTAACAATTGTATTTTGCATAGCTCCTGACAGTTGTGACGGTTTCTTAATAGGCAATCTAGGGTTGTGTCTAGAAAAAGCATGACTGTTTCAATGGAGCCTAAACAAAGTAATGCAGTACCTGTAGCCACTGGATAGTAATGATCTACAAAAGCTTAAAGCCAAAGTAACATCTCCGCTTTACCTAAAATAAAAATTCATTAAACATTACTACAAGGAGTCAAAGCTTTTACCTTTTTAAATGCTTTTTCTGGTACTACTGATACAGTTCAGGGCCTCCCACATGCTAGGTAGTACTTATGCACATCAAGTACCCACAGCTGAGCTGCACCCTGATGTCTTTTCATTTTGAGACAATCTCTCACTAAATTGCCCAGGCTGGCCAGGAACTTGCGGACCTGCTGCCTCAGGCTCTACGGAGCTGGCATTCCAGGTTTGTACCTCTGAACCTGGCTTAGTATGTGTACTCACTCACAAGGAAGAGTTCTTAAAAATCAAGTTTCTTCTTTCACTAGAAAACACAGAGGCTGACCCTTTCTTCCCTCAGAATGAGGTTTACATCAGCATCACACACCTGCATGCAGCAGTGGGGACCCTGAACAGAGTGGCCTGCATCCTGTGTGTTAAGGAAAACTCTTTGAGCCATGAAGTCTCCAATCAGTGGCCAATGTTTTCCTTCTGCAGTGGACGGCAGATGAAAGCAAACCAATCAGGTTGAGAGGACTGAGGAAGGCAGTCTTGTGCTTGTAACTAGAAAATCTCTTGTGAACTCTTCTCCTTGATCCAAGATCTCTATATGGCCTGCTCAAACCCCCAGCACACAAATAAGTGTTCAGTAAACAGTGACTTAACCTATGTGTAATGTGGACCAGACCAAACCATTCAGTCCTCCACTGTCACTCCTAAAGTTTCATTTAAGACTCAAATTTTTGGCTACACTGAATACCCTGCATTTTTGTTAAGCAATCTGCCACAACTAACTAATGCTGTTCACAGTAAGGAAATACAAACAAAATGTCTAATGTGCTCTGTTCTAAATAGTTTCATTTAGATCAATATGGGTTCAAATCAAACTGAATTCTGTTTCCACTCCTTGCCTTACTACAACCTGACAAATGGTCCTTTGTCCTTAAAACCCACCTTAGAATAATGTCTACTCGGTATGGTGCCAACCAAACCAGATGACTTTTAGATTTCTCATTCAGCAAGGATTTTGAGAGAAGACGGTATGTGCATGTTCACGAGTGTGTGTGTTTGGTATAAGATACAGCTACAGCCAGGGATGGTGGTGCATGCCTGTAATCCCAGCACTCAGGAGGCTGAGACAGGAGGATTGCTGTGAGTCAGAGGTCAATCTGGGTTACAGAATGAGCTCAAGACCAGCCTGGAGTACAGAGCAAGACCTTGACTCAAAAAATACATAAAATAACAATAAAAAACAAGAACCAAAAAGAATTCAAGACACAGTTACAAAACAAGATTGCTTCATGTGAAAAATTAGTACATAACCCTGTGTGTAACTGCGGTCAAACGCTGGAGAATGGTGGAACAATCACGAGGTACCTATTCCATGTGCAGAAGCCACGGGTCCACGCCATGAGCCTGGATTTTTGCATACCTGAGGCAGGGTCCTAACAGCTGTATGAAGTGGCACAAACTCGAGTGATGGACCTGGAATGCTGGTTCATTCTCAGAACATTGCTCTGGAAAGTTTGAATTTTATGCCAATCTGCCCAATTTCATAATTGGGGCTTATGTGAAGTTATTTTACTTAAATTCTCCAAAATTTCTTTATTTATTAAAGACATGATTAAAAAGGAATTCAGATTTAATAGCACAGGAAATATCTGTTTAACATACTCATCTAGCCAGCCATTGTAACACATGCCTATAATCCTACCACTCAGGAGGCTAAATCAGGAGGACTGCAAGTTTGAGGTCAGCCTGGGCAGCTCAGTGACTTAGAGAAATCCTTCCTGTCTCGTTCTAAAAATGCTCCAGATCTGCAGCTCTGTGTGAAAGTCCTGGGTTCAATCTCCAGTACCCAAAACAAGCAAAAACAAACGAAAAGTAAAAACGTGGTCATCTGAAGCATTGATACCTAATGCGACTGGGTCTGGGTTGACTGGACTCTGCTGCCTGGAGTGGCTGCTGCCGCCACCCTTTTTCAGGTCCTCAGCGTCACTGTACCGCCGAATCCAGTAATTCAGTTCCTCCCGGTCCGCTTCCTGACATCGCCTGAGGACAGTGAGTGAGCGCCTCGTCTTCTCTACCATGTCCATGATGCAGTTTAACAGCTGCGTGAGAAACAGGAGAGGGAAGGGCATGTAATTCACCGCAAGCATCACCAGCACAAGGTGGTGGGCAAGAAACAAACTTTCAGGACAGTCAAGGATGCGGTTTTACTCCTAAAGCTTCAATCCAGTACCTCCAACAGCTAGATTTGAAATTCAAACCCAATAGGTAAGCAAACCCATGGAGATCTCAGGCAGAGGATGAGGTATGAGAGTGAATACGACCAACAGATTTCATCTAAAGGTAAAATCTCCCTTGGCAAATACTAAGCCCATTAGCTGGGCACAGTGGTACATCCCTTTGAGAGAGGCTGTCTCAAAAAAACAAACCAAACCAAACACCAACCACCTTAGTCTATAAACTAAAGGACCCTTTCACAATAAATCAGTAGCCCTATTGAGCTATCTTTGTCCAAGATCTAAAGTTTATTTACTAAATGGCTGATATCAATTCAGAAATCTAATCCTCTATTGTTTCAAATGTACACCCCGACATCCAGGAGAGCAGGGAAAAAAAGCCTTCCAAGCATCTTCATTCTTTTATTTTTTCCGATAACCTCACTTTAACTGTTTTCAAAACATTTTTAAACCTAAATGATAAGTGATGTCTTACATGATCAAGATGTTTCCACTCTTCCGCCCATTCTCGGTCCGTCAGTCTGTGATCAATCATTTCTTCTTGACGTGTGCCATGCAACCCTACAAGTGAAGAGAAGAAGGTCTAGGTACCCCTGCCTGGCATGCAAGCAGGCACATACATAGGCAGGGCCATGTGGGCAAACCCAAGGGTGTGAATATCCGATTCTGATCGGAGACATGAGTGATATTAATTCAGAATGACCTAATAACTTCTTAGAATGCTAAAATATTACAACTAGAACTTGTAGGTCTCCTGGTCAGAACCCTTTGTTGCATACTAGAGGAGGCAGAGTTAAGTGATCTCAAGTCCAGAGCTAATCATCCATGCAACACTTACTAAGCAAAAATATTAGCACATTCTCAATAAATACAAGGAACTGGAGTCAGCGGTGTGGCTTGCTGGCACATGTTTAGAATGCACAAGGCCATGGGTTCAATTCTTAGCCCTAAATAAACACAAGAAACTAGAGGTAGACATTAGGTGGTTTCAAAATGTGGCTGTCCTGTATTTAAAACAAAACAGCACTTGTCATTTTACATGGGCAGGGATATACTTGTCCGAAATACATATAGTTAAAAAAATTTTCACAATCCAGCAAAGCTGCAAATGAATACAACCTTAATACACATACCTCACCGATAAAATCTGACCATGATGGGCCAGGGATTTAGCTCAGTGGCACAGCACTTGCCTGGCAAGCGCAAGGTTGTGAGTTTGATTTTCAACACAAACATTAATTAACTAAATAAAAATTTGATCATGAAGGGCTTGGGGGATATGAAAGGTACATACACTCATTCGATTGAACAAAAACACAAAAAACATTAAAAATGAACATGTATTCTTAAAGAAAAGGTCACTGCATCAGTTACAATTTGACAAACACATATGCAAACCAAAACATTGACCATCACAATCCAAAGTCGATGAATATTAATGTTCTCCAGATCACAGTTACACTATTATGGAAACCCAACATGCACATGTTTACCAAGTGGCACTGGTGAATAGGAATGACCATGAGCTGTTGGCTAAGAGGCCCACCAGAATAAAAAGTGTATGTGTTCCCTCTAAAAGGGCCGAACAGGAGGCTTCATCTAAGATGCCTAGAAACGTGTTCCTCCACCTACAGAATAACTGGTTAAAGGTCTTTGCTTCACATTCTACTGTTGAGAAAGGGCCTTAGACCAGTGATGGCGAATCTTTTAGAGACTTGAGAGTCCAGACTGCAGGCCCAAACCCACATATTTATCACAAAGTGCCAATGCTGCAATTAAACCTGAATACTGAGGATTTAGTTTAGGAAAAAACAATTTATCCAATGCTTGGCTGCTGTGGGGAGGCAGACCGCATGCCTGCTGTGACCCGGTGCCACAGGTTTGCCACCCCTGCCTTAGACCCGGCGATATTTCCATTTTAAATGACTCCAGCTGCTCTTTTGCGAGACACTCCTTGTACTTTGAATGACAAGTTAAGTTGGATATGGTTCCACATATTGAGAGCCACAGGTAAGCATTAAATGACAGCAAGACTTAGAAGATGCTGTGTTTTACTTTCTGTGAAAACTAAACTAAGTGGTCAGAAATCCTTTCAGTTGACAGAGAAAAACAGGTGAGTGACTCTTTTCTACCAACCACAAAATACAATTTCACATTTAAGTGGTGAACAAATTTATGACAGCTTTTGGATTAAAAGAAAAAAAAACACAAAATACTATTTAAAACTCCTGTCCAATTAGAACATAATCTGAGATAAATTTTAAAAGTTAAAATTGTCAATGCCACCTATTGGTAAAACAGTAAAACTGCAAATATATCTTAGTAATTTGCATAACAGAAAAGACACTGGGGGAAAGTAATAGTTATTGCTGCTTGTTGTGATTATTTCAAGTTGAAATGTTTGCAAATATGTAATTTTTGTTGACTTATTTATTGCCTGTGTTTTAGGGGAAAAGCACTACTGTTAAAATTAGTCATCACAGAAAACAACCAGAGAATGATAAGAATATAAAACTGATAGGGGATTCCCTAATGGTGATATCTAAGTAATTGCCTTTGAAGGCCAAGAACTCCAGAGGTTTTAAGTTGTTTTTTTTTTTTTTTTTAAGCCAGAGATGGTGGTATACATCTATAACACCAGCACGCAGAAGCTGAGGCAGAAAGATCAGAAGTTTAAGACCAGTGTGGGCTACATACATAGTGAGTTCAAAGCCAACCTGAGAACCATATAGCACAACTTTGGCTCAAAGAAAAATCTTTCAAGAACTCAGCAAACTATGACAATAAGGATACATGCTCTAACATCTGGCATAACTAAAGAGCAAGGAGATGTCTGGGGCGAATGGGATCCTAGTAATTATAGAAGACGACTAATCATCTCACTTTTTAAAAATTAGTAATATTAAAAACAAGTTTGAACCCAAGTACTTGATGAAGACATATAGGATTGATTTGCTGTTTTAAACTCTGGAGGTCATTTGTTAGAAACACATCTTTGAAAGGAAAGAGTAAGACACATGAAATTTCACATTTCTTAGTATTTCTACTTCACATTCTTAAATATTCAGCAGCACACAATGTTTATTTATATGTATAATACTAAATGGATGTATTAGGCAAAAGTAGCTCATGATCATTAAAGAGCATATTTTCCACATGTGGGAAACGTGGTGGACGCACCAGTGGTGTCCTAACTCATGCTTAAGTTTTAGAAGACTTTAGCTAAGTTCAAAACCTAACCTTACAAACGAATGTTGCTTATAAAGTTATTTTATTAAAGAATTCTAGAGAGTATATGTCCTTCCATACAATGGGCACTCATGAATCATACCAGACTAAATCTTCATGGTAATTTTTATAGTCTCAAAATGGCCACTGGATGTAACACCATAATTTGCTACTCCTATATCAAGATTTTATTTTACATTAGCACACACTAAAATCTGCCAGACTTCAGGGATGGTTAAGTAACTGCACATATTTAAAGATTAGCACTATTAGTTTTATAAGCTAATATAATTAAAAGGTAAAGAGCACAGTCTGAAGAAAATCACATAAAACCAATGGATACAGATATAACTCATAAAGGATATTTCACATTACTAGATGAAAACATAATCATCGTACATAAGCATAATTACTTCCTTGCTGATTATTTTATAGTGCACTGTAATATTTCATCAAGTAGCATTTTCTGTCTAAGAAATAGGCCATTCCCTAGCACCTACAACAAGGGATCCCTTCAGTGATCTGATGACTCTGCTATTTAAAAATAAGCAATCACAGATAATGGTAAAATTTTTGCATAGAAGGGGGTTATCAGATTTGATTTTGAGGTCAAAATAGTCCAGATTGAGAAATAACCAATTCTGAAAGCTCTTCAGAAACAGTATCTGAGAGGACGTTAGACAGATTAGTTACTAAGAAGGTACAAATTGTGTGCTTAGGTCTGACGTACTAAATAAAAGGAGAAATTAGTGTTGTGGAGAGCCATAACTACTAATTTACTATCTCACAAGCAAAGCCTCTATCATCTCTTTCTCTACCCTTGCTGCTTTCTAAACATGTCAAGGGTTCTGTATCAAAAGATGAGAAAGACTCTATCCTCAGCAGTCTGTTTGCTAGTGACCTAGTCGGAAAACTAACAAACTTCTGCATATCAGGCTGTCTCTCCTCGGAAAACAAAAAACTGTCACAATTATTCAAGCAGTGAGTGGACAGATGGCTGACTGCGGTTCCCAGAGTTCTGCACTCTTTTTCATTTGGGCTTTGTCCCTTCTCTTTCTAGTGCCTTGGCCATCAAATCACCCATGTCAGGAACATTTGCCAGCAACGAGTTGTAAGGTGAAGGAAATCCTCTGGTAGGTGAGATGGACATAGAAGATGAAAAGAAAACAGGGTTGGCCGTTGCCCTCAGCCTCATTAACAATTAAGGATTGAAGGTATCCTCAGAACAGTGTCCTTCCTTACCACCTAAACCACCACTTTGACCACGGATCGTATACCAGAACTTACCTTGTTCATCTTCTCTCTGCTTTCCATGGTAGACACTTGTTCTTTGAAAGCAATGTTGCCTCAAAGCTTCACCTCCAACAGTTTACAGAAATATATATATATATCTATATATATGCATACATACATATATGTATGTGCACATATATACACACACACAAGATAGCTAACTATACTACTAATGTGTTAGTTCATCAAAAAGAAAAATTGGTGCTTTCATTATTTGATCATTTTTTTTTGAAGCCTAAACCTTATAATCTGAACAACCACTTCGAAGATAACAGTACGCCATATATTAGCTAGGGTTAATTTCATATTACTTTATTTTGAAATTCTGTATCATCGTTTTTATTCTTTTTGTTGTTTTTAAAATTAAAAAAAAAGAAATGCTCACAGTCAAACTGAACACATATTTGCCCAAACTCACACCTACATTCTGATCTGGTACAAAACAAACACCACTAATTTTACTCACTTGTACCATTAAGTAAAGTGTCAAGCATTTCTCAAGCATATATGTCCAGATAAACCATAGATAGAATGCTATGTAACATTTTAAAAAGATTGGAATATCAAGGAGATAGGAAGTGCCAAAATGAACTTTGAGGCCATTTGAACAAAATATACAATAAAATAAACTACTTTTTAAAAATATCTCTGGCATGCCAGCTATGGTGGCATGTGACTAATTTTAGCCCTGAGGAGGCTGAGAGGGGTGGATCACGAATTCAGTGCCAGTCTGGGGTACACAGAAAGACTGTTTCCAAAGAAAAAATCTGTGGCAGGTACAGAGCATGTAAAATCGCTCATGTTAAAAAGGATTTTGAACTAAAAATTCAGGATATTTTCATTATCACAAATAAGGGTATTATAATAAAATATGATGCCTCGTTCAACAAAAATGATCATAAAGAATATGAGAGAGAGAGAGAGAGAGAGAGAATTAATGCTAACCCAGTTTTCTTATAAAGGAGACAATGTAGAGAATTTTACCCCTATCCAATCCCAAGCCTCAGATTCAGTTTAAGAAGCAATGACAAGACTCCAAGCATCCACCCCAAAGAGGCAAGCAGATACTTATCTTACCCATAGGTCTGTTTCTGTCCCTGAGGTCCCTGTGGCTGGGGTGTCGATAGGAGTCCCTGTAGTGATGGGCAATGGCCATATCATCCAAACGGTAGTGCTGAGGTGGAGGTGGGGTGGGGTGAGGCAGCCCATTTGGCTGGTAGGACAAGCCGTTATTTGGACTGTACCGCTGGCCGGGGCTAATAGTGCATGGTCGCTTGCTTGGATGCTCTGAGTGCAAAGGCTCTCTGTCAAAGCCATTTTCTTTGGTTCTGAGGGGGGAAGAAAGACAGGTTGTTTGACACAGTACTCAGAAACCAGCATAGTTCAGACACTCCTTTTTGAGCTTGTAATATCAACAGAATATGCCTCTTTGGGCTGGAAACTTTCAAAACTCAGCTTCCCTGGAAACCTATGGGAATTCAGTGCGACCCGAGCTGCGCTACGACTAAGATGACCACCAGATTGCTCAAAGGAGAAAATACACCAGGGTCAAATCAGCAAACATCTTTGCCCTTGAAGCTCAAACAAGAGGAAACCCAGTCTCTTCCACAGATACCATTTATGCAAAACACAGAGTGCTTGACTTCTAAACAAGTTCCCTTAAGACTGGTTATATTTGGTGAAGATTCCTGGGTGGGAGACCATCACCATGTAGACAAATGGGGACCTCATGCTCCACCTGGCACCTGACTTCTGCAGCAAAGTGCACCTGAGAGCAGTGCTGGCCAACACAGTAACCACGTGTGGCAATGTAAATTAAGATGTTGACTAATGAAAAAATCAAATAAAGCTTCAAGTTCAGTTCTTCAGTAGTTGTATTCACATTTCAGGTGCTCAACAACCACCTACTGCTATGAAACCAGATTGCAAAAATACAGAAGGTTCCCGTCATTGCTGAGACATTTAATGCAAAGTAATGAGCCAACAGAGCTGACACAATAAGCAAAGTAACACTCCAAACCCCAACACTGTCATGGTCACCAATATAAGCATCAGTTGGACACAGATACCTGAGACTACAAGGAAAATCCAGGGCACCACTTATTTTTTTTAACTTGAGAAAACACATGCTCTGAGTGTGAGTCCTGCTAGGATCACTGGGTCTTAGAGCTGGACAGGCACACCCTGGATGCACAGGTGTATTAGATGATCCACAGACCTGAACTTCACAAGGAATGCTTTCCATAAATGAGATCTGGTCACTAATCACTGCACCTCGATTCTCAAACAAAAGTAGGGCTAAAGAAATATCTGCTTGTTGAGTATATCTCTATGGCTTAGAAACTAAACCTATGTACTTGATAAGACATAAAAAATCTGAGAGAAAAAAATTTAAAAAGGGAAGTAAGTAGCTTACTGTGAAAGCTCTGGGTTAGATCAATCTCCCCAAAAATGTCAGAAGCAAATCATATCCAACTTTGACTGAAATCACAGCTCCCAAACTGTTCTGCACAGCAGCTGGGCCTCCTGATGAAACCAACCCTCTTGTCTGTCCCCGGGTTAGGAGTAACATGTACGTTCCCAGAGATCTTCCACGGGAGGATCCTACCAAAGCACGGGGGCTGCGGGGCTCCCTATGCCTCTTTAAGTTGATAAAACAATAGTTATGAAAGTGTTAAGTCAGTTTCCCTACTTTCCAGCCTTCTAGTGACAGTGTGATGGTATCAGAGGAACATCTGAAAACAAGGTGAGCCAACCATGGACATGCCAAGGCCACAGAGTTCTACAGTGAGCATCCTTTACATTCCTGGGTCCCCAGTGACAATTTTCACCCCTAGATCAGTGATGGCGAACCTTCTGGAGCTGTCGATGATCACCAACAGCCCCTTGCAGCACATGTGCCATAGGCTTGCCACCAATGCCCTAGATCAAGAAGGATAAAGGAGTTTGGGGTGGAAGAAAGCACAAGTACACAAGGACAGAGGAAAGCTCTAGCGAGTTTAGTGTGAAATGAGAAGAGGCCTGAGATCAGCTAGGGGATGCACTGCTCTGGAGACAGGAGACGGGCCAGGATGGGAAAGGACAGCACCGCACGGTCCCCAGGGGAGCGGCAGCCAGAAATCCCCACCCTGCGCCCACTGAGTATTTGTCTGCACTAAAACATACTGACTCCACGCATATTGATTATTGATATTAGCCTAAAATACCCTGTGTAACTCAGACATTACCTAAATGCATTGCTTTAAAATAATTTTAACAGTGAAAGGAAACATTCTAAATATTGATTTGTCTCCTAAGAGCATACGTATGTGCCTCTAATCTGTATTTCCATATTCTATACGTTCCTGAATAATACACTAAACATTCAATGCATAGTATAGCACAGTGGGAAAATACTGCAGACTATTAGCAGCTATGAGCATAATACTAGTACAACACCTACCTTACGGGCAGTGTGATGTAATGGAAAGAGCACTGGACTGGAAATCAAGACACCTGAGATCTAGTCCTGGCTCTTCCACGACTAGCTGTGTGACCTTGGGTAAGTCACTTAACCTCTCTGGACCTCAGTTTGCTCATCTGTAAAATGAAAGGGTTGGACTAGATCAATGGTTTTCAAACTGCACCACTTGAGATATTTAAGGGCTTCTGCAGATAATGAACTTTTCCCCCAGCCAATACAGACCATTCTTATCGGTTTTAGAAAATTGAGGTTCCATTTAGACTTCATTTTTAAAGGAAAAACTTTGGCCGCGAAAATCAAGTTTGAAAACCACTGGACTAGGTTTTTGAGATTCCTTCTAGTTAAAAAAAAAAGTGGCAATTCCATTGTTCTATGCTATGATATTCTAATTATTCTACACAGCTCAGTGTCATGGCCATGCAGACAAAGCACACAGGGCTGACAGTCCTTGGGCCAGGCCACACGCAGATAAGCCAATCACTTCAGCCAAGTTCTCTGCTCTTTGCTCTCAACAACTTATTATTTATACCTCATATTTTGGTGTGTGTGAAAAGTTAAAGTCCTCTAAACATCTCTGAGCTGCTCCAGTAGCATTTCTATCTAGTGTGGCTTCCTCTGTGTTAGTGACGATGGAAATACCACAGGAAGAATCCTGACCATTCTCCAACAGACACGTCATTCACATCCATCCTCACATGTGCTTTCTGACTCATGCTGTTCCTTTGGTGACCTGATTATATATTAAAATAAAGAAAACTTTCCCCTAAACCAAGGGCAGTGACATGCTAGGAGGTAGGACTAGAAGGCCTCTCCCATCGGTGGGTCCCTTCTGTCCCATCCTGGCTTCCCTCCCTCTAGAACTAGTAATATAATAGAGTCATCACTTCATGGTTACACCCCAACCTCAAAGCATCAAAACTTACACAGCTCACAGAATAAAAGCTGTTAAGGGGCCACTCTGTTGGTTCCTCAGATCACTGGTGAATATAATTATAATGCCAAGCAGTACATAATAGTAACTAAAACAACTTGATTCCTATTGGTCTACCCATTTATTAGAAATGCCTACAATGATATACTTTTTTTTCCCAAGTACTAGGTATTGAACTCAGTGCCATCTCACTGAGCTACAACCTCAGATCCTTTCTTAAATTTTTATTTATTTTGAGACAGGGTCACTAAGCTATTCAGGCTGAGCTAGAACTTGTGATCCTCCTGCCTCAGCTTCCCAGGGTGCAGGGGGTACAGGTGTGTACCACCATACACTCCTACCAAATGAAGTGCAGCAAATTTGCTTAGGCAAATTCCATATTTGCATTTTTCTTTGTTGCCCTTTTCAAAGTGTATTATGCAAAACACATCCCATTGTCCCACACCAACATACTCCTCCCTGAAATAACTCCAACTCTACAAGGAAATCCGCCATGTCTCGCAGCCTGTGGGAGCCATTTATGATTTCTTAAAACCATAAGTAGATTCTGCTTCCCCAAACATCACCTCACCATGGCAACGTGCAGCCCAAGCAACTCCTCTGTTGGGGTCTACCATCCTAGGAGCAGAAGGTCATCCAGGATTCACTTGTGTGACCCCAGGTAACTTAACTATCTGGCCTCAGTTTCCTGAGCAGGGAGGTGGATTAACAGGAAACAGTAACTGGTGGGGTACAGAGGGGGCCAAAGTCACACTCCCCACACCTCGCCGTATCCCCACCCCAATCACAGGCTTATACACCGCTAAAATCACTTGATTCACTACTTGAAAAGTGAAACAAATATCTTTAAAGCTCCATATGAAATGTGTAACAATCTTGGTTAATATACAGTGACAAGCCCTTAGTAGCACTCATAAGTACCGTAACTCTCAAGGCAGTGATTTTGGAAAAATCTTTTATGAAATCAAACAGCAAACTAAGGTGACAAATCCGAGTGAACAGGTATAACATTTTCCTTTATCCCCAGTTTATTAAAAAAAAAAAAAACAAACTTTAAATGTGGGAAACATTGTTATAAAATTTATCCAAAGCTGTTCGTGGCGGCCCACACCTATAATCCCAGCAGTCTGAAAGGCTGAGCCAGGAAGATCCACAAATTCAAGAGCAGCCTGGGCAACTTCTGAGTTGGTGAGATTCTGTTTCAAAATTTAAAAAAAAAATTAAAGAGCTAGAAAGATAACTCAGTATGAAAGCCCAGAGTTCAATTCCTAATACCACCAAAAAAAAAAAAAAAAAATTCCTCTAGGGGAAGGAAAAGAGACACAACATAATAAGAGTGTCTTTCAATGAGAAAGAACCCTAAAAGAACCCTAAGTTGAAAACTATGTCCTGTTGCAAATAAATACATTATATGGGGTAATTACTAGCTTACTTGGCAACAGGCATTTCAATGTGTCCAGCCTGATCCTGTCTTTCCCTTGTGATTCCTGTCCACATTCTAGCTCATCACCCAAAAGACACTTGGAAGTCAAGCTACAACTCTGTTCTCTGCATCCAAGTTCAGCTGTGGACCTCCTTCCTGCAATACAATATTGTTACTGGGTCCTGTTACACCGTCATCAGGCCCTGCCAAGTCTCTCAGCAGAGCTGGGGTCCTCCTGACATGCTTGCCATTTATCTCGATGGCCAAAGTCTGGACTCCTGAGCAAATGAGGGGTCAGACATGGGGCTACAACTCCTTTGAGGTCTAACATCTGCTGGGCACTAAGATTTACTCTAATTCTTATTTTATTCTGAAATTTTAGAAATCTCTATCCAAACTTTAGGAAATAAAGATTCTGTTAAAGAAAAGGCATTAACAACTCAGTGTCAATCCTATCTTCCTTCCCCTGCCATCTCTAACATCTGAGATTATTTAAGGTTTTCGTGGAAGGACTAGACATTGAATGGAAGGCACAAAATCATTCTTGTCATCATATTTTCAGAAAATAATTCGGTAAGAGGTGTCTACAGAAATTGCGAGGAAATTTGCAAGTTTAAGTAAGGGTTTCACATAATGTGTTTTTCTTGGTGTGGAATAATGTACCCAAAACAAACTAGATTACAAATTCCCCTGTCTCCTTAAAAAGAAAATCAAACTTAATTCTTCATGACAACCTGCAGCGGCTGCTGTGTTTTCCTATCACTTTGGAGGAAGTGGGACATTAAACGGTGAGGAACAGAGACGGGGATGCCACAGCACCCCCCTCCACGTCTGGGCCAGATGGAGAGAAGCGCCTTTAATCTGTCCGTTGCTGAACAAGCACCCGGGAGACAGAATTTCCTGTGCAGCATGCTAATGTCTGCAGAAGTAAATAAGAGGCAGGTGGGTGTTTGCCAATCTAGACACATGAGCAGGATGCTTGGACCTTCAAGGATTACAACGCACAGGTTCCTGGGGCCACGGGAGCCTTCCCTCCAGAAGCAAGAAGGTGGAGTCTTCCTCCATCACCTGCCTCCTGATGCTGGCCATCTGCTCAGCAGCCAGACAGCCCGTGGCTGGCTGTCCCCTAGCCTTTCCTAATCCCTGCCACCGCTGAAGTATTCCATTTCAACTCCTCCTGCTGCCTGGAAATACTCTTTCTTATTCTAATTTGTCATCTGCATGGTCCAGACTGTAGCATTCCAGCTTTTTCCTCCTCAGTGAACCAATCTCAGCATTTGGTTCACTGGAGGCTATTTTCACTATTGTATTTCATAGACGCATCTTTTAAAGCCAAATAAAGCCTTTTGGCAGGGTTACTTGATATAGTATTGAAAATGCTTGCATTAAATTTAACTTGATTTATTTATTTGTTGCAGTAACGGAGGGGTGTTTCATGTATTTTGCTTTGTTTGGTTTTAGGTACCCAGTATGTTAATGAAGTTCATGCTAGTGCCTAAACATCAATAGGAAGATAAAGATGGTGAGACACAGTTCCCTTAACCCTCCATAAGATTACGAGACAGTAATTTCTTCACCATAAATGATTTGAGTTATTAAGACTTTTATACTTCCACCCAGGATCTATGCACAGAAAACATCATAAAACCAGTATAAATGCAAAGCCAGACATGGTGGCACACTCCTGTAATCTCAACACTCAGGAGACTGAGGCAAAAAGCTCTGTGAGTCCAAAGCCAAACTGGGCTATCTAGTGAGCTCGAGGCCAGCTTGAACTACATAGTAAGACCCTGTCTCAAAAAACACAAACCAAACAACAACAACACATTACAAATAATGTGGTATGGGAGATCAGGAGAGGAAGACCACTTTAGAATATATTCTCCAAAGAGCTAAGCTTTATGGTCCCAAGGAGTTTGCTTTATTAACTCCTGGCTCTGCAATTTGTTGGCCAGAGGAACTCAGGAAGGCTTAGCCTCTGAAAACTTCTGTGTTTGTGTCTGAGAAATATAGGACTAATTTTAAGGGTTATAGGAAAGAATCTGTCTACAGAGACCAACACATATTTGGCACTCAACAACTCAATCAAAGCCCTTTGTCCTGAAATTGGAGCATCCTAATTCTGGTAACACAGCAATGTTTTAAGAACAACAGCATTTGAACTGGAGAACCTGAGTTAGAATCTCCTTGGTACTTCTGCAGCCAAAGACTCTGATGCGCAGTATTACCCACCCTTCTGGAATATATGCCACTGCACTTTATGTTAGTGTGCAGATCACTTTACACAGTGTCTGGCACATCCCTAAGTGCTCAGGAGATAGTATCTGTTATTAGAATAATGAGGACTGAGAGCTTTTATTCACACAATAGATGCTGAGTCAGGCTGTGATGTATGCTAAGACAGATAAGAAGTGGAGAAGGAAGCAAAAGCCATGCATGGGACCACGCATAGAGACCAAGGCATGCGGGACAGAAGCAAAAAGTAGGTCTACAAGGTAAGACCGAGGCCAGGTATGGAGAAATCAAAATGTCCTCTACAACCATGCTGACCTAGTGCTAGCTCATCAGCGGGCTTCACCTTGGTGTGACTAATGTAAAAGATAGTCATTACAGGGATGACACACTTTCAAAACTGAGGAACACAAAGAAAGAAAGAATATAAGATTCCTATTTTTTTCATGGAATACTAAATGCAGCAGAGCATATGAACTGAATTCTTCATTTGTGCAATTAACTGTATGATTTCTTGTAAAAGGTATCTACTGTTTCTCATTAGAAAGATGAAAGTATTGAAACTTACAGGGAGAAATGGACCTCTTCAGTCCAGCTCATGGGTAATGTAATGACAAGCTTACATATCTGACCCACACCATCTCAAAAAGACTGCCTTTCAACCCTGCAACCTTCAGCATTTTCTAACACTAATTAAACCAAGAAACTTGCATCACTGGGTCTCGTCTCTCATTAAAATGACTTGTAAAACCTCAGACTATTATGCTATGGCATTTACCCACTTGAGTAATTATAGAAAAGAAATAAATGAGAGAAAGTCAGGAAAAAAACCAGTTCTTAGTTACGCTTTCCTTATTTCAACCCTGCACATAAGAACATAAATGTTTCTGGGTATGGTGGTATATTCCTATAACCCCAGTACTCAGGAGGCTGCAGCAGGAGGATTGCTGACCTGGGGAACCACTGACCTACAAAGTGAGTTCAAGGCCAATATGACCTACATAGCAAGATCCTGCTTCAAAAGACAAAATAAAAAAGAACATAACTTTTTCACCTGGAAGATTTCAGATAAGTAAATATGCTAATTTCTCAACCAAGACACTTTGTGAATTGAAGCATATTCTTTGAGCTTTGCTTTCTTCAAGAATGAAGTGGAGGAGTTGGGCTGGCATAGCTGTAAGATCCCTCCCAGGTAACAAATTATGTAAGTCTACGGTTCAAGCAAATCTTTTAAGGAAATATTTAAATATAAGGGAGGAGAAGGACACATCAGTAATCCAACTAAATACCCTTTGTCATAGAATTCTAGAAGTGTAACATGGGAGCTAATGTGGAACACAGTCATATTTAAATGATGATACATGAGAACGGGATTAATAGCATCACTCATTTGTGATAACGAGGGGAAAGAGAAAACAAGCACAGCGGCACCCACACGAAAACAAAGCCGGAAAAGTCCTCTGAGTCAGAAAAGGAACAAAACAGGTGAGAACACAATACTAAAGGCAAATCTGAACAAAGAGCTTCCATATGAGGGCCGTGAGAAAGGAAAGAGCGATGACAAACATTCTTCCAAAACCTCAGTGACTCCCGTCCTCTGGCAGCCTCCATGTAGCGGGCACTGTCTCACCGAGCACTGTCTTACCGCGCTTTCCCTCTGCACCGCACCCACCTGTGGAAGGGCTGGAGTCTTTCTGAGTAATCCCAGCAAGCAGGATCACGGTGCCTACAGCTTCTATTCTCTGTGCATGAGGGTCCCTTCCATTTAATAGCTCCTACAAAAGCTCTGGTCCCTTTTTACAGCACGTTCCATCACAGAGTGACTAAAGAGTAAATATTTATCACAAATCACACACTTAGATGGTAAGAACCAATCCGAATTGTCTTTCCCTAATATTTTAGGTAAAAAAGCACAATTTTTAAATGAAAACTGCCTTCTTCTGACTTGAGGTCTGCAGTATTCCACCATAGTCATATGAATTAGGTCTAGAAAATATTTCACAATCGAATAAAAGGAAAAATAAAGAAAAGGGGGAAACAATTGCAGATTTCCCTAGACTATGACTATTATAATATTTTTAAAAGAAAAAGAACATTAACATTAAAGGCTGAGAAGAAAGTTTAATCTGCCCAAGCCCACTCCCACAACATGATGACTGCTATGTACATTAACTCAGCAATCGTCATAGAATTTAAACCCTCCAAAGTTGTAAACAAAATATAGAGCACTCTTTTGTTCGTGACATGTCATGAACAAATTACCAAAATGTGTTTTCTCCTCAGGTGTCAGTTTTTCCCTCTTTTAGTGACTGATGGCTCCCAGTGTTATTACAGAAACAGATTGATCTTTTTAATGAGCCAGTTTAATAGACTCCAAAATCTCACCGTGGCTGCTCATCCATGTCAGACCATATGTACCAACAAAACATTCAGTAAAACAAAAAAAACTCTGCTGTCAGACAGCTCCATACTCTATAAAATTTCATATAGTAGAGCTGGATATACAGATAAATAACTAGGGGAGAAGATGATGGATATGCAAACAAGATGCAGGAAATATATTTTTAAAAAATACTGGAGAGGCCCATATTGCCTTGGCTCTGATCAAATCCCCATAAGATACAAATGTATTTACACAACAAATTCTCATTACCCTTCCTCCTAACTCTAAGGAAACCTATTTACCACCTTTCCATTATAACAAGTACGTCAGAATTCTACTTGAAAAAGGATGCTCCATCCAAAGATTAATTGTATCAATTCTGCTTCCAGCATCTGTCAGTGAGCAACCAAAGATACAGTAGCACGAAGGCTGCTTTGAAAGCCTGCTACCTGCCTGAATGCGCACACACAGCTACAGATCAGATCAAGAAGGCTGAGCACCCGTGGAGGCTAACAGGAAGTTTTCATGTTGATGTTGACACGCTACTCAGAGCTCACCATCAGGATTGCCCCCAGAAATTCTAAAGTTATGTTATATAACATACTAGCACTAGGGAGCTCACAGGTTTGAGTCCAGCCTGAACAACTTAGTGACTCAAAATAAAACAAAAAGGCTAGAGGTAGTTCAGAGGCATAGGACTTGTGTTCAATGCTCAATACCAAAAACAAAAATAAAAACAAAAACACCTATATACATATGAAAACCATTCCTCCTCACTCTTTAGCATTAACAGTATGAAACTATAAAATTAACATACACATATATACACATGCAGAGAGAGAGACAGAGACAGAGAGACGTGAGAAAGATGGGGGGGGTTGGGGGTGGAACAAAAGAGGGAGAGGGAGGGGGAGAGAAAGAACACAAGAGAGCCAGGGGGACCACTGCTTATATTAGAGCAATGAATAAGACAAGTTTTCGTATTCCCTATTTCAGTTATTTAGCAATTAGGAATTCTAGCTCAGGTCATGCTCCCTTTCAATTCTGCCTGAATGATTATCTTCATATTTATCACAGCTATCTAAACCTTTTCCTATGACATACTCCCCCAAAATGAGTCTTTTTCTTCCTAATGTACCATCCAATTCTCCTTAATTCTTTTCTCATATTATCCTAGCTATATGATGCTGCAATGTCTCAGTACTGCAGGCATTTCCTGCAGGGGCTCTGGCTGGACAGGAACATACACATCAATCAGCCTCCTTGAGTTAGTCCTCGGTTCTCTGCTCCTTGCGGACACCACCACTCAAACACCAGGAACAAGCAGCGTCCTTTATAGCAAACAAAAATGCACTATTCCATCTTAAACATGACCAAGAAAATATAACTTGCAATGACAAACAGTGTATCAGTGAATCATACAAGGAAGTAGATCTACAGTATGTTAGAAGTAAAGCAATAGTTAACCTTTGCTTTAGCAGTTTTAAATATTAAGGAGTCCTATGTTGAAACACAAAAAATTCCAGAGTTTGTAGGAAAAACTGCTTAGTAGAGGATTATATAATAACTATATGTAAACTGCTGGCTTTTAATAATACGCTGATCTTCACAGCAGCTAATAAATTTAAGGGTAACTAAGTCGGTCAGAGAAAGAGGTCTCTGAGTGGTTGCAAGGATCTTAAGCTCCTGTGAATCTAGAATGTAACTGTGCCAAGGTGTTCACCTCTCAAAAACAATTACAGCCATGCCTGGTGAAATACAGAAAAATAGAATGCATAAGTAAGAAAGGAAAGAGCATATGACCTGTAAATTCTAGAATACAACTTCATTTTAAGAGTCTCCATATTTCACAAATATGACATAAAATGCTGATAAGACTTCACATTCTTATGCCAGATAATAATTACCCGAGGATAAGGTATTTGTGAAAATTATTTTAATAAGGTAAGTGAAAAGTGCATGCATGCTTTATTCAGTAACTTATTTGCAGAGTTAATGGAGAAGGGTCTTCATTTTGCATATCACAAAACTCTCCATGAGACTAAAGTACCTGATGGCTAAATATCGGCTAGTAAATAAAACTTTTCAGCACGAATATCATATTTTAGGTCTGTTCTGTGTAACTGTCATCCTCATCCAGTTCAACTTTCTTCCTTAAAGTTTCCAATTAGTATCTACTAAACCCCATTCAAAAAGGTACTATACAGTGTTCACTGAGAGATACATAAGGGCCAGCTTTCAAAGTCATCCTGTTTTCAAGAAACTTGGAACAGCTAAATTGAAAGTACTAGAGGGTAAAATCTATGGTTGAGTGGAAGTATGTAATAAATGAGCTTTTTAATTCTGACATGTGTCTCAGAGCCCTTAGCAGTACTTGCAGATTTGAAAATCATTCATCTTAACCTCTAGCTTTAACACAGCAACACTGTAAGATTAACCTGCACAAAGGTACATTGACACAGGCCAGAGATTCCGTGCAACATGGCCAAGACAGTCACGCTGGCTGCCTGCTATTCTGCAAGAGATGGAGGCCAGCTGTTTAAATGAGACACAATACATGTCCCTGTACTACATGGGGTAAGAAGAGGCCATGGTTAGTCCAGAATCCTCAGCCCTCTCACCTGTCTGGAGTTCGCCTCTTCCCGTTTTCGTTCACATCGAGAAGCAGCTCTGAGGAGTCAACAGGGGAGGTGGTGCTGGCATCCAGAAGCAGCTGTTCATGCTGGGCGAGGTACTGGGCAGGGTTCTGTTTGGCCAGCCTTGCACAGTGGAGGAGCTCGCGCTGCAGCAGGGGCAAGTTGGCCTGCGAGAATGTGACACGAGTGAGAGGATGAACCGAGTGAGAGGACGAACCGGAGGGCTTCCCCAGACCTGTCAGTCTGCTGCTTAGCTCTGCAGCAAGCAGCACAGTGACACAGCTGCAGACCTGCATCAGCACCTGCATGCCTCAGGTCCAACGTCAGCCACAGCTTGCAGTCCTGGGCCAGGCTGTGCCTGCATTGTCCCAAATGGGAGGTCTCGATGTCTGTCACCTCACCTTACCTCTCCTCTCTCCTCCCTCCCTCATGGACAACACAGGCAGTGGCACTTAGGACCCTTAAAGACCCTTCATATTGGAATACAAATTTTATAGGATGTGAGATTTCAGCTCCATCTATGCATAATTTTTCCCCCAAGGAAAGAAGAAGGTGTATAAAATACATAGCCCAGTCTAATGAATCTCAGAGAAGTCTCCCTGACACACTGGATTTTCTGCTTAGCAGAAAACTTTGGTGTTATTATGATACAGGTCTTTGACTAATGTTCTCAGAAAATGAATTTGTGTGTGTGTATGTGCTGGGGATCACTCTCCCTGACACACTGGGTTTCCCATTTACACTAGTCAAGCAGGCTAGTTCTATGAAATATGCTTGAAACTGAAAATATTAGAAACCTGAGATGATGTTTCATAATCATCAGAGTCACACAATGTTTAGGTAACAGCCTAAGTGTGGTCAGATACGCTGGCTGGAATTCACGTACAAAGCCGCACATACCAGCAGTCTACAACAGTAACCTGCTGGCTGTGTAGACCTTATTCAAAACATTTTTTTAACATTCGCAGAAATCCTGCATAAATGTTACTCTCACGCGTCATCTTGTCTGCACCTTGAATAAAGACTCACGGAACAGACATGTTGGTAGGCTGATGGGTAATTCTGGCAATCTCAAAGGTAATAAAAGAGGAGATACTTTCACACATAGCAAGACATTAAAATGAAAACCTAAGCCAGCATTTTATTCTGATCCAATGCTGACAGGCTGTTGATACTTTATTTTTATTGTTACTTGGAGGAGAGGAGGGCCTAGTAGAGGAGAGTAAGCAGCACTCATCCCTAGTAACACTTAACACTCAAAATTCAAGGAAAGATCAATAACATAAATCACTTCACAACTCAAGGATCTTTGTAGGAACCAGATCCCATGGACACTGATTAACCTGGCTGGTAGAAAGAGATTCTTTTTTTTGGTAATGGGATCGAACTCACGACCTTGTGCTTACCAAGCAAGTGCCAAGCTTAATCCCCAGCCCCAGAAAGAGATTGAGTACAAGACTCCTAGGTTTCAGTTGCCTCCATCTTTGGGCCAAACAGCCTTTTACAAAAGCCCTCCAGAGTGCCAGGGCAAGGCAGCAGGGCTATCTACCTGCAACTCAAACTCACTTTCTGGAGTGCGGTTCAGTGGCAGAGGTGTACTTCACGTGCTCAAAGCCTAGGTATGCTCCCCAACACATACACAATCACAAATTCATTTTCTGAGAGCATTAATCAAGGCTCTGTATCATAATAATACCAAAGTGTGTTTCTGCACAAAGTCTATGACTATAGCACTTGCCAAAGATAAGCACATTCTACCTCTGTAACAATGGAAATGACTTCCCACATAATAAGACTAAAAATAGACTCTTTTGAATGGTAAAAAGGGGTCTTGACCACACGGCTAATATATTTTCTAATACTTGCAAAAGTCCTCTTTCCTCTGTCCTGAAAGTACAGCTTAGATACCATGTGCCAAACAATAATAAAACTAAAAGAGCGTCTTTCTATGAACATTTTTTAAAGTTTTAAA